>NC_140009.1:28970456-29017103 GCF_964263955.1 Coregonus lavaretus
CGGCTATGAAAAGCCAACTGACATTTACTCCTGAGGTGCTGACCTGTTGCATCCTCTATAACCACTGTGATTATTATTATTTGACCCTGCTGATCATCTATGAACATTTGAACATCTTGAAGAACGAGCTGGCTTTAATGGCCATGTACTCTTATAATCTCCACCTGGCACAGCCAGAAGAAAATGGGCCACCCCTCGGAGCCTGGTTCCTCTCTAGGTTTCTTCCTAGGTTCCTGCCCTCTAGGGAATTTTTCATAGCCACCGTGCTTCTACATCTGCATTGCTTTCTCTTTGGGGTTTTAGGCTGGGTTTCTGTATAAACACTTTGTGACAACTGCTAATGTAAAATGGGCTTTATTAAATACATTTGATTGATTGATTGATTGATTGATTGATTTAATATATCATGGACCACTCTAATATCTCCTTCCCCCACTCTCCCCTACAAGAAAAACTCAAACAGTTTATCTAGAAAAGGGAAAGAAGTGCTTTTTGTCAACACCATAAGGGAGCACTGTCTCTATTCCCTACCGTACAGTATGCTTACTTCCAGACGTTTGTAGCCCAGAGGGCCTCGCTAAAGAGTTGTAGCTGGAAAATGGTGCGCAGGGGTAATATTTTAATAACATACTCTCCAGGCAGGCCCGCAGCGTGAAATATTATATATTATAATATATATCACATTTCAAACACCCATTGACAGGGGAGATGTCAGAGATATTAATTGGTGTCAGACACACGTTGTGGCTCTCCGTTCAGAGGCTTGGATATACCTCTCCACTTCTGATATTTTATGACCAACTTCTCCAGAGAAGAAGCAGGAGGAGGAGGAAGTCTGACCAAGCAGATGAGGTTGTGCACCTGAATAGGTTATGACTGTAGCAGTACCCTCCCATGAGCACATGTACACAGGAACCATTGTTTTATGTGCTGCTGAGTTTGGCAGGGGGATTGAAAGTGTGTGTGTTTGTGTGTGTGTGTGTTTGGAGGGGATGGTCAGTCGGGAAGCAGAGGAATTCCCAGAGAAGGAATTGCGGAACAATGCAGGCTATCCTACTATTGCTTTACTCTGGCACAGGTTGCTGTGACCCACCCTCAGTATCCATGTCCATGTACAGAGGCAGAGGTGAGAAGTCGGCAACAGCCACTCCAAGAAAATGCTTCCTTGTAAAAACAATCGAACAATGTGAGACAGGCCTGTGTGTGCTCACGCTATCCTGTTCCAAAGATGAGGCAATTTAATCGTAATCAATCTATTAACTATTATGATAGGGACTGTTTCTTGTCCATGTCAGCAAAAGGATGCGTGGGTGAGTTGGAACTAGAACTTGGCTTAGACCAAGATGATGATGGCATACTTTCTGCAACACAAGTAACATGGCTGGAGTATTTCATAAAGCAATTTGTATCTTCTAATGTGAAAATTAAGATTTTTGGGGGGGATGAGCTGCAAGAAGTGTGTGTCAGACAATGTCTACATGTCTTGTGAGATCAAGATGGGGTGTGTGTGTGTGTCACATGGGAAATTCTCCCAGCGCTAGGCCTGCTGGAGACCTAGAGAGAAACCATTGGGTTATTACATTTCGCACAAGAGCAAAAACTCAGAGGATATCCCTAATCAGGGGCCAGAGAGTGTGCAATGAACAACCTCGTTGACAGAAACATGGAGCCCTACACTTGCAGCTGGGCATGCTAACAACCTCAGGGATTTACTGTAGTGTGACGTAGTAAAGTACAGAATATGGAGAATCAAGCTAAAACTCTCCACCCCCAAAAAACACAGACACATTTACTCCTTTGGGAAATGTTGCAGTGACTGTTTTTAGACTATATGCGGATGCAACTTATGTTGATATCTGTACAGTTTTGGTCCTCTGTTTTGCACACCGTGACATGTTGTATCAGTTGCAGCACATTCCACAGCACTTGAATAAGATGTGTTTTACTGACCCTAACATTGGAACACCTGGACGTTCACATGGTCTAACGAGGAAAATATTATTTTGACAAAGTGTTGCAAGCCTCAGTACCAAAATAATTCCATTCCACTTTATTGCAGTACGTTTTCTATGTTAATTGTAGAACAATACGAAAGCAATTTGAACACAATTTTATGGCCTTTACATTCGTTCAATCTTAGTCTCTCGTGACATACTTAACATAAATGTCCAGCACACATGAGATTTGGGACTGGGTTCTGAGATTACTTCAATTACTAAGGTTCAAGGAATCATGCAGGCAAAAAAATCTAATAAACCTATCATCATCTCCAAGATCACCACCTCTTGCTAATGTGTAAACACTTATAGCTGCAATGATAATCTTTTAATAAGAAGCGGCCAAATTTCCATTGATCTTATTTGGTCCTCAGCAGCAGCTTGCTACGCCTCTGTTTAATCCAGATGGTAGGAATCCAAAGACATCACTCTTCCCTTTTCCATAAAGTCAGTCTCCTAATAATAGCTCATATCTGACTACCTCTTTTGTCAAAAAGAGCGACACATACAAATAATATGGTTCAGGAGAGACAATGGGGAGGATGAAAACAACAGGATGAGACAGCCTCTTAATGTATGTGCTTGAAGTGAACCTATTGACTGCTCTGTATCATGATGACTCCAGAGTGGAGGGAGTTGGCTTGCTTAGCTTGCTTTCTTGCTGGTATATCAAAGCCAATTATAAAGCCATAGTCTGTATTTTGAAGTATTGTAAATAGTGTTGAATCACAGGCACTCAAACAGCATTTAATAATTTACACATAACTGCCACATGATGGCATGATATAGTCACTTTTACCTCTGTCCTCTTTTTGTGTGTGTGTGGGAAAAACGTCCCCTCTTGGCAGTGGATTTTGTTTTTCAGTGTTAAAGAAAATGTTGCAAGGGTTTCTAAAACCCTTGCAACCTATTTTTGGTTGTGGGCCCCGTAGCAGCAGTACGTAATCTGTGTATAGGAAGAGGCGGATGTGTGTGTGTGTGTGTGTGTGTGTGTGTGTGTGTGTGTGTGTGTGTGAGTGTGTGTGCGTGCATGCATCCATCTCATTTTTGAGTGGAGGAAGTATTTCTTTCGATTTAAACAACTCTTCTTTGGAAATAAAAACTGAAAATACGCTATTACCTAGCCCTAGCCTACCTCTTTTAAAACATCCTGTTTATAACCGTGTGGTTAACTGCTACTGTAGAGCAGGTCTTCTAGTCATTACTGCTGGAGAAGATGTGTAAGAGATGCCCCTATGTTGATTTGGGTTGGGGTAAGTGTGAATTTGTATAATACATTATGAATATTAAGTTATTATTAAATTAATATATTTGTAACATTATTATCATATAGATGGTTTTCACAACGCCCTCATTAAATCCAGGCCTAGAAGGTTAGAATGCTAATTGTGTCAGAATGTACCTATTAAATAGAATTCTCAAAATCGGGACATAATTGTGAAATAAAAATGTTACACTTTGAACCAAATAGTCTTTCTTCATCAGCCACACACTAGAATTTAAAAGTTGTCTTCAATGTGTTTATTTTGTATTTGTTTGTTACAGCAGTGTATATGATGACCAGTTTAGTCCTTTCCGAGAGTCTACTAATAATCCAAGCAGACTGCAATGAAGATATTTATATGAAGTGTGAAGCTATCCAGGATAAGAGCTATCGATCCATTACATGGTATAAGGTAGGCCATAATTGGTACTGCATTTACATTTTAGTCATTTAGCAGACACTCTTATCCAGAGAGACTTACAGTTAGAGAGTGCATACATTTTCATACTGGCCCCCCGTGGGAAACAATCCCACAACCCTGGCGTTGCAAGCACCATGCTCTACCAACTGAGCTACAGGGGAACGTCTCTATTTCAAATACATTTGGGTATTCGTTGATGACGTGAGTGCTATGAGAAGTAAATCTTTAAAATCAAACTATATAATTTTGTATTGTAAAGGCAAATATTATTTGTGTATTCTGCTCTGTTTGCAACTAGTGTCACATATTATGCTAAACAAAAAGATAAACGCAATTTGCAACAATTTCAAAGATTTTACTGAGTTACAGTTCATATGAGGAAATCAGTCAATCAGTCAGTTGGCCGGGGTAGGCCATCATTGTAAATAAGAATTCGTTCTTAACTGACTTGCCTAGTTAAATAAAGGATAAATTAAAATTAAAAATAATAATAATTAGGCCTTAATCCATGGATTTCACATGACTGGGAATACAGATATATACAGTGGCTTGCGAAAGTATTCACCCCCTTGGCATTTTCCTGTTTTGTTGCCTTACAACCTGGAATTAAAATTGATTTTTTGGGGGTTTGTATCATTTGATTTACACAACATGCCTACCACTTTGAAGATGCAAAATATTTTTTATTGTGAAACAAACAAGAAATAAGACAAAAAAACTGAAAACTTTAGCGTGCATAACTATTCACCCCCCCCCCCCCCCCAAAAAAAAGTCAATACTTTGTAGAGCCACCGTTTGCAGCAATTACAGCTGCAAGTCTCTTGGGGTATGTCTCTATAAGCTTGGCACATCTAGCCACTGGGATTTTTGCCCATTCTTCAAGGCAAAACTGCTCCAGCTCCTTCAAGTTGGATGGGTTCCGCTGGTGTACAGCAATCTTTAAGTCATCCCACAGATTCTCAATTGGAATGAGGTCTGGGCTTTGACTAGGCCATTCCAAGACATTTAAATGTTTCCCCTTAAACCACTCGAGTGTTGCTTTAGCAGTATGCTTAGGGTCATTGTCCTGCTGGAAGGTGAACCTCCGTCCCAGTCTCAAATCTCTGGAAGACTGAAAGAGGTTTCCCTCAACAATTTCCCTGTAATTGGCGCCATCCATCATTCCTTCAATTCTGACCAGTTTCCCAGTCCCTGCCGATTAAAAACATCCCCACAGCATGATGCTGCCACCACCATGCTTCACTGTGGGGATGGTGTTCTCGGGGTGATGAGAGGTGTTGGGTTTGCGCCAGACATAGCGTTTTCCTTGATGGCCAAAAAGCAAAATTTTTGTCTCATCTGACCAGAGTACCTTCTTCCATATGTGTGGGGAGTCTTCCACATGCCCTTTAGCGAACACCAAACGTGTTTGCTTATTGTTTTCTTTAAGCAATGGCTTTTTTCTGGCCACTCTTCCATAAAGCCCAGCTCTGTGGAGTGTACAGCTTAAAGTGGTCCTATGGACAGATACTCCAATCTCCGCTGTGGAGCTTCGCAGCTCCATCAGGGTTATCTTTGGTCTCTTTGTTGCCTCTCTGATTAATGCCCTCCTTGCCTGGTCCGTGAGTTTTGGTGGGCGGCCGTCTCTTGGCAGGTTTGTTGTGGGGCCATATTATTTCAATTTTTTTATAATGGATTTAATGGTGCTCTGTGGGATGTTCAAAGTTTCTGATATTTTTTTATAACCCAACCCTGATCTGTACTTCTCCACAACTTTGTCGCTGACCTGTTTGGAGAGCTCCTTGGTCTTCATTGTGCCGCTTGCTTGGTGGTGCCCCTTGCTTAGTGGTGTTGCAGACCCTGGGCCTTTCAGAACAGGTGTATATATACTGAGATCATGTGACAGATCATGTGACACTTAGATTGCACACAGGTGGACTTTATTTAACTAATTATGTGACTTCTGAAGGTAATTGGTTGCACCAGATCTTATTTAGGGGCTTCATGGCAAAGGGGGTGAATGCATATGCACACACCACTTTTCCGTTATTAATTCTTTTGAATTTTTTCAAACAAGTTATTTTTTTCATTTCACTTCACCAATTTGGACTATTTTGTGTATGTCCATTAAATGAAATCCAAATAAAAATAAATTTAAATTACAGGTTGTAATGCAACAAAATAGAAAAAATGCCAAGGGGGATGAACACTTTTGCAAGGCACTATATCTGTTGGTCACAGATACCTTTAAAAAAAATGGGCCTCACAATGGGCCTCAGGATCTTGTCACGGTATTTTTGTGCATTCAAATTGCCATCGATAAAATGCAATTGTGTTCGGTGTCCGTAGCTTATGCCTGCCCATACCATAACCCCACCGCCACCAACTTAGACATTAGAAAACCACTCACCAACATGACACCATACATGTGGTCTGCGGTTGTGAGGCTAGTTGGAAGTACTGCCAAATTTTGTGCACAGAATTCAAGAGAAATAAGCTTTTTGTGCGTATGGAACATTTCTGGGATCTTTTATTTCAGCTCATGAAACATGGGACCAACACTTTATATGTTGCATTTATATTTTTGTTCAGTGTACATATTGTCACGATTCTCTAAAGCAGAACCCAGAAGCAGACCAGGACAAGGTAAGTAGAACGAAGGTGAGTATTTATTTACTGACTCAAATGTGGAAACAGAATAATCCAGGAGACGGAGCGGGCAGCGGAGGTGAGTTGGTGGGAGTGAATAGGCAGATCCAATGGTGTCACAGAAGCCACCGACGACCAGGCAGGGGTGGGGTGAATGTTCCGGGAGAATGACTGTAGACAGAGTAAACAGAGGTGAGTACACGGCAAGCAAAAATTACAGAACAACAAAACTAACTCTAGTAAACTTGAGGCTGATACGCTGACACAACATACTGTTCATGGCTAATGATCCGACAGGGAATAGATGTCAGGTCAGAGCTCATGAAGTGGAGAGGTGATGATCAGGACCAGGTGTGCAGATAGCTGATGAGATGCAGGTGCGGGTAATAGAGAGATCTCCCGCCTAGCTTCGTCGCCTGGCAACCAGACAGGGTGCGTTCAGACAGGGTACTAGAAGTCAGGGCAGTTAATGGAGTGGCCACACGGCTGTAATCACGGATAAATCTACGATAGAAATTCGCAAACCCCAGAAACCTCTGGAGCTGCAATCTCGTACCGGGCTGGTCCCAATCCAGAACCGCCCTAACCTTCTCTTGATCCATCCTAATCTCTCCCCTGGAGATGATGTACCCGAGGAAGGATGTAGTGTGGGCGTGAAATTCACACTTCTCGGCCTTCACAAACAGGCGGTTCTCCAACAATCGCTGCAGAACCTGCTTGACATGCTGGACGTGGCTGGAAAGCTCCTTAGAGAAGATAAGAATGTCATCCAGGTACACGAACACAAAAAGACCGATCATATCTCTCAGGACGTCATTCACCATACTCTGGAACACTGCTGGAGCATTGGTCAGTCCAAACGGCATCACCTGATACTCGAAATGACCCATCGGTGTATTGAAACCAGTCAACCACTCGTCCCTCTCTCTGATCCGGACCAGATGATACGCATTGCGTAGATCTAGCTTGGTGAACAGAGTAGCACCCTGTAAGGAGTCGAAAGCAGAGCTCATCAAGGGCAGGGGATACTTGTTCTTGACTGTAATATCATTCAAACCCCGATAATCAATACAAGGTTGAAGAGAGCCATCCTTCTTACTCACAAAAAAGAATCCTGCCCCCAGGGGTGATGACGAGGGACGAATGAGACCAGCAGCTAGAGACTCCTTTATGTAGGTCTCCAAAGCTTCACGTTCAGGTCGAGAGATACTGTATAACCGTCCCTTGGGATAGGCAGCTCCAGGGAACAGGTTAATGGCACAATCATATGGTCGGTGGAGAGGAAGTGACAGAGCCTTCTGCTTACTGAACACTTCCCCCAAATCGTGATATGTTTCAGGAACCAGGGACAAATCTGGGGGGGTAGACTCAATGACCTGACTGGGAACAGAATGGGAACAGGCAGTCTTAAGGCAGTTAGCATGACATTCAATGCTCCAACTAGTTACCTTGCCAGTCACCCAATCAAACGTGGGATTGTGTTCTCTCAGCCAGGGGTATCCAAGAACCAGAGGAACATGGGGAGAAGGCAGAATGAAGAAGGAGATAACCTCTGAATGATTCCCTGACAACAGCATCTTATCCAGTTCTGTCCTCATAGTGATACGTGCCAGACTACTGCCGTTCAGAGTGGTAGCTTCAATGGCTTCCGGTAATCGCTCCTTGGTAAGCCCCAGCTGTTCCACCAAGTCGGCATCAATAAAGCTGCCATCGGCACCTGAATCGATGAAAGCGTTAATCGCTAAACTCTGATTCTTGTTCATGAGGGTAGCAGGAAAACGGGGTCTGACAGGGCTATTGAGAGGTTGAAACTGGCTCGCTAAAAGTCCTCCCAAATTTAGCGAGCTGGGCAGTTTAACGGGCGCTGGGGACAAGCGGAGATGTAATGTCCCGAGCTACCACAGTAGAGGCAGCTGTTGGTCTCACGTCTACGTTGGCGCTCCTCCTTGGTTAACCCGTGCTGCCCCACTTGCATGGTTTCAGGATCTGGAGGCAGGACCTCTCCACTAATCCCGTGTGGTGAACAATGATCGACTTGTTCTGGTCCACTTCCTGACCCGAATGGTAACCGAGTAGCTGATTGATTGGACGGGCCCCATTGCTTCTCCCTCCTTCTCTCTCGGACTCTGTTATCCACCCGAATAGATAATGCTACCAAACTGTCCAGGTCACTAGGCTCCGGATAGGAGATCAGCTCAGTTGCTTGAGTTGCTCCGACAACCCCTGATAAAAAGCCGCTTGTAGTGACTCCTCATTCCACCCACTCTCCACAGCCAACACTAATCCACACTGCATAAGAAATGAACGGCATCTTCCCAAATCCCCTTCGTACTTATCTGGCGTCGGAACCTTGGGCTCACAGAAGGAAACAGCTCCAGAAGCAGGTGAGAGGGGTGAAGCAGGTGGTGGATGATCCGCCGGCAAACTGAGCTGAGCCTGGATACTCGTCAGACTAGCAGAAAAGTTCCGAACCGAAAACGCTATCTCCTGTAGCGCCGTGCTGTGTTGTCCCAACATCTTCTCCTGATGGGTAATGGAATGGCGTACAGAGTCCAGGTCCGCTGGGTTCATTCTTGGCCGGATCGTTCTGTCACGATTCTCTAAAGCAGAACCCAGAAGCAGACCAGGACAAGTTGAGTAGAACGAAGGTGAGCATTTATTTACTGACTCAAATGTGGAAACAGAATAATCCAGGAGACGGAGCGGGTAGCGGAGGTGAGTTGGTGGGAGTGAATAGGCAGATCCAATGGTGTCACAGAAGCCACCGACGACCAGGCAGGGGTGGGGTGAATGTTCCGGGAGAATGACTGTAGACAGAGTAAACAGAGGTGAGTACACGGCAAGCAAAAATTACAGAACAACAAAACTAACTCTAGTAAACTTGAGGCTGATACGCTGACACAACATACTGTTCATGGCTAACGATCCGGCAGGGAATGGATGTCAGGTCAGAGCTCATGAAGTGGAGAGGTGATGATCAGGACCAGGTGTGCAGATAGCTGATGAGATGCAGGTGCGGGTAATAGAGAGATCTCCCGCCTAGCTTCGTCGCGTGGCAACCAGACATGGTGCGTTCAGGAACCTCAGGAAACAGACTTTAGAACAGAAAACAGGCAACACAGGCAGAAACAGACTCAGGAAGCGGGATTCATGACACATATTCTATAATATTATTACATTAGAGCATTTTTTTCTACTGAGAGAAGGCTTCAATAACTCCCTCCTGTGTGAGACATTAAATCTAATATGGATCACTTCTTCTGGTAAAATACCTCTGATAAAATAACAGAATAGATCAATATAAAGTCAATACAATCTTATTTTCTCTGTGTTTAGCTGAACAACCGGACTGGTATTATCAGAAGAAGTGACAATGAGAAGCCACAGTCATATGAATTTCCCCGACCTGCCAGGTTTGGAGCGATGGACAGTCTCATTCTTCCCAGAGTCAGACCTGAGGATGCAGGGACCTACCAGTGTCTCATCAGGGCCAACATAGGACAGACCAACAGAGTCTCAAATGTCACCCTCAATGTATCTACAGGTAAACTATCACTCACTATACTGGTTTGACTTAGAGTTGGATATGGAAATTAATAGTACTATAACCTAGGTTATGACGAGGGATGATGGATTTATTGATTGTTTGGATACATTGCTTTAATCACCATAAAAGCCACTGGGCCAGGCGAAAATACAGGTTTCATAGTACAGTACAGGCCCAGAGAATAACTAATGAAAGTGAGCATTCTGTAACTTTCCTGGTCTCATGAACTTTTATCATATATCCACAGATTGTGTGATCCAGACTACAGTGGCAGTGACAGCATGGCAGGACGTGACTCACAGTACCCCACTGTGTACCATGCACGTGGTGGAGGTCTCTGTCATATGGACTTCATGTGGATTCTTGATTCTTGGCCTTGTCAAAATCGCTCTGTGTCTCACCTCCATTGAGGTAAATCAATATTCTTTACATCCAAATATATATTTTGTATATAGCCTTTAGCCCTACGTGGTGTCATGGTAGCAGAATATGTAGTTGTTAGGCTACATTACTGGATTTTTTCAAATTTCAGCTCCTCAGATTTACCATAGGTACAATGACACAAACTAGTGAGTGTGGAGGGTTCTTACTGAAATAATATGAGTTGTTTTCATGACAGATGACTATCCAAACTCCATAACTGCAGGGGTTTTGACACTCTAGGTGAGGTGACGTAGCCCTTTCCTGCAGTCAAATGACCCAGGGGCCTCATGGGTGGAATCTTATTAATATTTTTCATAATGTCATAGTTAATAAACATTGTTTTTTGTAAAAACTCAGAAAATCCGGTATTTCTATATCAAACAGTTTTGTTATATTTCAGTCTTCTGTGATGTATATAAATTGTAATATTGGGATGCAAACTCAAAATGTAATACATTTCAACTCTATATCTGACATGATACAGGTGTCTTCTTTTTTTAAGCCCATAACCATGTGTGTGAGGTGTATACTTTTGTTTCAAAGTAGGTTTGTTTAAGACTACCAAGAAACAATCTGTGTAACTCTGATTTAGCCCACTGCAGTAAAAGTTAATAGATGGTTGAGGATTCACTCTGTGAGGTGACATTTCCTCTCAAAGCGAGACCCCTCAATAAACAGTTGCCCCCGCATCCTCTCTTCTTTTCTCCAAATGTGCAAAATATAGGTGGGCATAGTTTTCCCCTCAAAGACGCTGACATTATATTCATGTTAATTTTTCTCATCAGGTTGTTCGAAACATCAAGAGGAGACATAGCAGGGGAAGACAACAGCAGTGGTAATGAAAATGGTTGCGTCTTGGTCAACAGTTCTGAGTGCAGTGATTTCAAAAACATGTTAGGCGTATGAAAACATCTGTTAGATAGTTAGCTACAGGTAGATGCCAAAATAAAGGAAACACTTGAGAGTAAATGAGGGATTCAAAGTATATTGGAAGCAGGTGCTTCCACACAAGTGTGGTTCCTGAGTTAATTAAGCAAATAACATCTCATCACCCTTAGGTTCATGTATAAAAATGTCCAGTTGCCCATTATTTTGGTTACCATGGCTAGAAGAAGAGATCTCAGACTTTGAAAGAGGGGTCTCAAAGGAGTATAGGGGGTTTAAGGGTGTGTGTGTGTGTGTGTGTGTGTGTGTGTGTCTGTGTGTCTGTGTGTCTGTGTGTCTGTGTGTCTGTGTGTCTGTGTGTCTGTGTGTGTGCGTCTCAGTCACCAGATCTCAACCCAATTGAACACATATGGGAGATTCTGGAGTGGTGCCTAAGACAGTGTTTTCCACCACCATAAACAAAACACCAAATGATTTCTCGTGGAAGAATGGTGTTGCATCCCTCCAATAGAGTTCCAGACACTTGTAGAATCTATGCCAAGGCGCATTGAGGCTGTTCTGGCTCGTGGTGGCCCAATGCCCTATAGACGGGTTGGCTGACAACGTCACGAGAATGATACATGCACATCAATGAGGCAGTCAGTGTGGCGTTATGATTCTGAATGGTCAGATAGCTAGCAACAATTACAAGAAATATGGCTAAAATTTGCTAGCTAGCTAACCAACAACCGTAACGATGTATTTGAGAGACAAGTGCTCATTGTGCACATTTATTTATAAACACTTGGAGACTAAATATAGTTTACATGTTTAAAAAAATCTAAGTAACACTGTCTGTTTTGCCCTATAGTTTGGCACGCATCAGTTTTGTTACTAAACAACCAACCCGTCTATAAAGACACTTTTATGTTCGTGTTTCCTTTATTTTGGCAGTTACTTGTAGGTCACCTGGATAAACTTCAAATTTGTGACAGACACAATCATTTAAAGTAAAACCTTACAATGCAATGAAAGATGTAAATATCTGCTTCAAATATACAGTTTATTAGAAGTTCTGCTTTGTGTTGCTAAAATCTTGCAATGATACACTGAGCAGTTATCCACTAAATGCAATTCTATACTGATTGTTCACCCTACTTATCATAGACTACTGTATTGATTTCATTCTGCCAATACTGGATTTGATGGGTGAAGATCCATTGATGGGTGAATATCCAAGATTCACTTTGTGAAATGTTTGATGCTGATGAGGTCTGAATCATGTCCAGGATTGCTGGTAGCCCCTGCTGGTCGTGCCCTATCGAGTAAACTCACACTGTTCAAACAGCAGGGTGCTGTGATGACGACTTAGGGTCAGGCTTTGGGGATTTCTCTGCGTATGATATAGTATTGTTATTAACTATGTAGGCCAGAATATACAAATGTTATAAGGCTCAGGTTTATTGTTTTCTGTATTCAACTGTATTGCGCCTTATGTATGTTACAGAAAAAAAACCTTTCCAAACAACTGTCTGTGGTTTTTCACATTTACGTATCTAGGCTTCTGCCAGGAAGTGTGTGTGTGTGTGTGTGTGTGGGGGGGGAGGGGTCATTTTTTTCTTCTTTCTCACAAGAAACACCTAGGCCTACAAACCAGTTCGATGTAAGGTGACTCAGACTCTGTTGTTTATGTCTGTCTGTGATATGTTTTCCTTTTTAAAAAACGTAAATCATGTCTGTTAAAACAGCAAGTAAGTAAGCAAGTTGAAAATTATTATTTGTTTCAACATGGATAATCTTCCTCCTGCCCATGCAATGTTGTTTCCGTTCCTGTTCTTGCTTTCCTACCTAGAGAAAGTGAAAGAGCTATATCATTCTACCCTTATTGCCTGTATTGGCCTTACCCTGTGGGGGAAATCCAGCTGGTTTGGATGTTGTACTGCTGGGTGCATTGGCTTGACAGAATCTACTGATCATAGAGGGGCTAACTCAGACTCCCCAATGACTTGACCAATGTACTGCAGCAGATTACGCTGGTAGCTTCAGAACAAAGGAACATATTTTATGGATCAGGTACGCATTGATTTGAAATTTACAGAGATGTGCCTTCTCATTGAGGGTCGATTGAAATAGACAATTTGAAAACATGAGTACAGTACTCCACCTGTTGGTGATTTTTGAAAATACAACCAGAACTTTAACACAACAACTTAGATATAATATCACATAGATAAAAAGGTGTTATGTAAAAGTTGTTTTTCTTAAATAAAAATACTGTACAAATATATATTTGAAATGTTGTACTGTAGTTTATCATGTGGACATTCATACAGGTTCATAGTGCTACTCATGCGTACGTGGCAAATCGTACCATGCATTAACGTTGAGCTTTTATGGTTCCTTTTTTCTTAAATACTTGCAATCAGATTCATTACTCCTGTTTGATACAGCCTGACAGGGGACCATATTTTGTATTTTATTAGGATCCCCATTAGCTGTTGCGAAAGCAGCAGCTACTCTTCCTGGGGTCCACGCAAAACATGAAACATGACATAACACAGAACATTCATAGACAAGAACAGCTCAAGGACAGAACTACATCAATAAGAAAATGGCACACGTAGCCTACATATCAATACATACACACAAACTATCTAGGTCAAATAGGGGAGAGGCATTGTGCCGTGAGGTGTTGCTTTATCTGTTTTTTTAAACCAGGTTTGCTGTTCATTTGAGCAATATGAGATGCAAGGGAGTTCCATGCAATAATGGCTCTTTATAATACTGTACGTTTTCTTGAATTTGTTCTGGATTTGGGGACTGTGAAAAGTCCCCTCGTGGCATGTCTGGTAGGGTAAGTGTGTGTGTCAGTGCTGTGTGTAAGTTGACTATGCAAACAATTTGGAATTTTCAACACATTAATGTTTCTTATAAAAAGAAGAAGTGATGCAGTCAGTCTCTCCTCAACTCTTAGCCAAGAGAGACTGGCATGCATAGTATTTATATTAGACCTCTGATTACAATGAAGAGCAAGACGTGCCACTCTCTTCTGGGCCAGCTGCAGCTTAACTAGGTTTATTTCATTGCGTTTCATGTGTATTATGGCAGCTAAAAGCTAAATTACAGTAACACATACAAGAAACACATTTAAATTAATAAGATGAGATGCAACAAATTGAACAAAATCAAATCGATTTTGGTGGTTGAAGGGACTGAGCAGTTGAGAGAGGAGGGAGCATCCTGGTCAAAGTCACAGCCAGGGAGGTCGGTGGTCATATCAGAGTCAGAGACAGGTCCGCAGCCATCAGCACACCTCGCTGTCCCCGACGTCCTCAGTCTCTCCTTATGGAATCCGTAGGTAGCTGACTAGCAACTCCTCTACACTACCAATGTGTAGCACCCACTTGGGTGATGCCCCGGCAGCCGCTGCTTCCAGACAGCCCACCACACATCGTACTCGTCCGAGTAGCTAGTTGTCTTCATCTTTACAGGCCTCTGCTATCTCCCCAATCCTCTCACTATACTTCTCTCTGCCTCTCAAGCCGTTGAAGTTATCAAAAGATAATTTAAGTCACCCTATAGTTTAAATTTAAAATATATATATTTTCTAATCTATATTCACTAATTCACGTTTTTCTAATGTGTCTCAATTGCAGTCAAAGTGAGAAAATGTATATAGTAATAAAACAGGCAGGGAGAATGAGCTTGTCCGCAGTGGTATTCGAACCCCCAACCTTCTGGGCCGTAGCCCAGCGTAGCATCAACTGTGCCATAAAATAACGATTGTGTGGCAGAGTCAATTTCCGCAATTATGAACACAGTGTCACTACAATATTTAACTAAATAAGTCACACTGGAGTTAAATCCTTCACTTTGTACTGTTTGCTTCTCACATTTTCACAAACACTATATACAAGTAAAAACATCAGCCCAATAACAAAGCCAATAAGCCAAATCTGCATGTCACAACAATGTCCAAATACACAGTGTCCATATAACAATGTCCAAATACACAGCACATGAAACTTCCACGTTCAAAGCCTTTTCTGTGCCTTTTTTTTTATGACCAACAACTACAACACTTCAGTATTTACAGTGGAAAATACTGCAAGTGGCACTGAAACAACACAGGATCTCCTTGAAGGTTTTGCGCATCTCGAGGCTGCGGAAGGCATAGATGACGGGGTCTATGACAGAGTTACACATGATGAGCACCAGGTAGGTAGTGAAGTGGGACATGTAGCAGACACAGAGCGGGTTCTTGGGACAGGTGATGAGGAGGATGAGGTGGAGGAAGAAAGGTGCCCAGCAGCAGACGAACACCCCCAGAAGAATGGTGATGGTGACTGCTCCCTTCATGCAGGTCCTCTGGGGCACCAAGCCCTCCACAGGAAGAGCAGCGATGCGCTTGATGTGCAGCCTCGCCAGCAGGAACATGTGAATGTACAGAGTGGCCATGAGCACCAGCATGGTGAAGAACATGATGATCAGACACACAATGACCGTCTTGCTCTCTGAGAAGACGATGAAGACTATCCCACAGACCACACATGTCAGCCAGATCCCCCCGATGGCCAGGAGAGCCCGTCGCATCGTCACGATGCTGTGGTAGCGCAGGGCATAGACGATGGTCACGTAACGGTCAATGGCGATAGCTAGAAGGTTACAGATGGAGGCCACCAGGGAGATACAGATCATGGAGTCAAAGAAGTTGTCCATAAGTTGAATAAAGTGGTCGTCCGCCACTATCAACCGACTGTTCAGCGCAGCGATAACCACCGTCTCTAGTGAGTTGGAGACACTCACCAGCATGTCAGCAGCAGCAAGACTACACAGGAAGACGTACATGGGTGAGTGGAGGTTCTTGTTCTTCACCACCGCCGATATCACCAAGATGTTCTCCAGAAGGCTGACGATCCCCAGAGTCAGGAATACCTCAGCCTGGATGTGGACCGGCTCACACAGACCAGGCTCGATGCTGGTGCCGATGCCGGTCCGGTTCCCCTGCTGGTCTTCCCCGGCCAGAGACTCCCTAGTAGTCTCATTGAGCCAAAGGTCCGGCGGCAGCATATGTCTGTAAGTGTTGTTCATCTGGTGGGAATTTAGACAACAGTTCACAGAGGGAGATGCCGGGATGCCGGGATGCAGGAATACAAGGTAATGAGCGAGCCACCTGCCCCATAAGAGCCTCTTCTGGAGCCCTGCTGCTGGATGCTCCTCCTTTTAGATCACAGCTAGAGAGAACTGTGGTTGTCTGGTTTCTCCTGATCCCTGAGAACCCTTTCAGCCCCCCCGGTCCAATTCAATGAACACATACATTCACTCAAGCGCACACAGACACATACATTCACTCAAGCGCACACACAGACAGACACACACACACACACATTCAGTAGTTTGACATTTCACCTTATACAACTTTCACTTCACCTGATAATACTTAATCAATGACATTCATTCTATTTGACTGCCTTCTTGAAAGGAAAAATAACCCAGGCAATTGAGAAACTTACAGTAAATTCAACTGACAAAACCGATGGTGCATGTAAAATCAAAATAGAGAAGAATCATTGTTTCACCAAATCATTTAAAGCCAAATGAGATTTGGTTACACACACACACACACACACACACACACACACACACACACACACACACACACACACACACACACACACACACACACACACACACACACACACACACACACACACACACACACACACACACAACAAGCAAAAAGGGTGTTTATAGACATTTCTAGCATTTAGGTCTAATAGTAGATAGAACCTGAGACCTACTGTATTTCCTTAATCTCTATGAAACTTGTCAGAACATATAGGCATAACAACGGGTCTAACCTTTTCTTGCCTCAGGAACCGTCTGTTTGCATTTCATCCAACATAGCATTACACAACTGGGGGGGGGCACCATAGGGGAGACCTGTCCTTTGGGAATAACTGAATGGAACAAATTGATCTGTGAGTCTAAAGTAAAATATGTAATTAGCAGAGTTGCTTAGTTGCACTATCTGCTAAGGGTAAACCACTATGACTATGTCATGGTCTAATCTGGTTCATCAGACACAATCAGCCTTGGGACAAGGTTATGGTTAGTCCACTGCCAGTGCCTACGGCTAACTGACTGTCTCTAGCCATCTCCTCACTTACAGTAACCTGCATGCACCTTGTCATTCTGATTATGCTCTATAGCTGGAAGAATCTGTTCTATAGCTATTACTATTGGGCCAAACATAACCCAAAACAGACTGCAAATGCATCCAACTAGTTTTTCGAGATCACAAGATTGATGTAGTCATTGTGTGGAAGAAATATGGGACCATCTACTACACGTTTTACTACTTTTATACACTATAAGTGAATTTTTTAAAATACTTATGACTTCTTCACATGGGGGGATTAAATACATTAAGTGCTTTCATTTATAAATGGTAAATTAGGCATGAAAATAACCTTAAAGGTACAATCAGCTGTTACTACATCAATTTTTTGACTTATAAATTCACGATTCTTGATTCTTGAAGAATATAATTTAGAAATGCATCATGAGCTTAGTTCAACTGTCATACCCCTTCAGAACCCAAAATATAAGCTTGTTTTACTCCAATGTTTTTAAACAAAGAAAATGTTAACAAAACATGGTTAAAACTATAATTTTCATATCATGGTTGTTCAATCCTTGCATCATAGTGCTGTCTATGAATTTGAGAGTTACATTTCTCCAGCCCCATCCCTCAGCTTTTTACCGAACCAGGGTTGGGGAGGGCACTTTGTTATTGTTTCTACTGCTGATTGCTGCTTTAAGTAAAAGGTGACATTATGTAGGCTACTGTAGTCTCATATGAAACATTTGATCTCAAATCCAAAATGCTGGATTATTGAGCCAAATAAAACAATTTAGCTTCACTGTCCAAATACATATGGAGGGGAGTGTACCCACCACAAACCTGTTTTTATGTATGACACATGTTGACACTAGATGGCACCTCTGCATCGCAGAGAATAGTTAAACAGTGGAAAGCACTACTTATTCCTGTGATCAAGAGCAATAGAGGGTTGGCTCTGACCTCTATGAGGCCATCAGACTGCTGCCAGCAGAGACCGTTTCTTGCCAGGCCAGTGTAGTTATGAATGGCTTTAGACAGTAAAAGAGAGAGGGAGCTATTCCCGTGGGAGAGAAGCGAGCCTGCCATTATCTTATATTGAGCAGTGCCAAAGCAGACTGTCGGTTGTCACTAGTTACCACAGCCACAAAGTAAAAATGGGCTTATCTTAAACATTTACTTTAGCTAGGGTTAGGCAAAAGGTTAGCAGTGTGGTTAAGGTTAGTGTTAGGTTTAAAATCAGATTTTAAGAATATACATTTTAGAAATAGTCATGGTTTAATAATTATGACTTTATGGCTGTGGTAACTATTGACGACCCAGACAGTCGGCTACCAAGTTGTTATACTGCTTTTAACACCAATGTATTTTAAAACAAGCCAGGTCACCCGTGATACAAGTCAGTATTCGACGTCAGGATGTCGGTAAATGACATGGAAACCGGATAATGTGTGAGGATGTCGGTAAATGACATGGAAACCGGCTAATAGGGGCAACAGTAAGCATCTACCTCTGATTCCAAAGGTTGCAAGATCGAATCCAGCAACCGAAAGATATTTTTGTTTTAAGACTATCCTAACCTTAACCCGTACCTTAACCATTAGGAGTTAATGCCCAACCTTAAGAATTTCGAGTTAATGCCTGAACTTAACCCTAACCTTAAAAAATCGGAGTTAATGCCTAAATGTAAACTTCAAGACTTCGAAATTTGAAGTTTGAAACAACTTACAAATTTGATGTTTGAGAAACATTGGAGGAATGTCTATTTCTGACATGTGACTGTGAATGCTAGTAGTTTAATGTAGGCCTATGTCCTCACTCCACATTGTCCCTGCAGATATAGAATGTATGGTTAGTCCTATTTAGGCACATTTGGAGACCTCTGCTGCAGCCTCTCAAACCTTGTGTGTAGTAGTGGTACACCTGCACCCCGTCCGCAATTGCTAATAACTAATCTGCACCCGCCCGCAATTGCTAATAACCCATCTGCACTTGCCCTACAATATGTGATAAAGTGAAAATCTGAGGCCCGCACCCGACCCTAACCCGCTAATATCAGAAAATGATCTGTAGGTTTCAGTGAGAGAAGGCGGAACGATTTTTTTGACAGGGGGTGCAAGATTGTTTTTGCTTGATTTAGATATGTTTCTGCTTGTAATTTTCTAGTTGCCCTAGAAGATGAAATAAACCCTTGCTCCCCAGAACAATGTCATAAATCGATAGAATGAATGCGTCAATCTAGTTGACATCGGTCAAGTTTTCTGTCATCTCTGCTTTATTTGCGGAGCAAACGTTTAGGGACCGGGGAGAACAAGCAAAAGGCCTAACAACAACAACAAAAAACAAGAACGATTTTCTGTGCAAAATGTCCAAATGCCATCAGTTTTCCCGGTTGTAATTAAATATAAAGCTGTGAAAATGACCCAACATGTTGCTGATAAGATTTCAGTTAGGCTTGGATGCATATTTTATGTGCTTGAAAAACGATCAGCTTTTATGATGCTGATAAAGATAGCACCTCTACAGACAGTAAGTAATTCTCTCAAGATGCTTAAAGAAATAAATCATATTTCTCCACTTGTTGCCAAGTCAAAATGTAGCCTACATTTGGTAGCCTATATCATTTTACTGCAAGAAATGCTTAATTCTGCAGGAGTTAATATTAAGGCTATGTGAGAGGTTATAGACCTACAGTCAGTGTCCAGATTTCAGTTTCCATTTAACCCATCTGAACAGTAGTCTTCTAAGTTCCCTTGACATGACATGCCTATTTGAAGTCCCGGTCTTGTGACTGTCGAATTTGTATAGTGCCTCACAATCATCACACATAACATAGCCGGAAATGCTATCATCCTCTTTTACCTTTCCCAAAAACTACTTTTCTGGCTCTCCCTTCTATTTATTTTCAACCCTCCATTTCGCAGCTTTACTCTTACTGAATTAAACGTCGACATTGTCCTTTTTGCCTCGATGTACGTTCACCTTTTCAGCCCGTTCCCAAACGCATTTGGCTATTGGCATGTGGGCTATTTGTCGCGCCTACAGTTAAGCCCTAAAGTTTAGGCTTACGCACTAATGCCAGATAGCCTAAAATAAAAACCTCATGTAGCCTAAATATATAAATTGGACAAGAATTATACATTTATGGATATTTTAAGGTATTGTCTTATCTTTATTCAACCTACACGCCACCCACCAGCCCTTCATCCACACAATGTTGCATGACCCTAAACCCGCCCACCGTGCGGATATAACCGCGAGGATTACGGGTTATGAGTCAAACCGGGCATCACTAGGGTGTAGGCCTGTGTGTGTGTGTATCGGAGGGGTTGGGTAAAAAAAGCAGAAGAAACATTTCCATTTCAATGGACTAATAAAAGTACCTCTCATATTTTGCGTTGTTGTGCACGCAATGGTGGGTGCCACTAACGAAATCACCAATGAACTGAAGTCACCTCTTTAACCAGCCAATGCAATAGGAAGTAGGCCTATCTTTCAATTATCTACGAAAAACAACTAGGCTATGTATCAAGTGTTACTTATTACAATAGTAGTCTCCATGTAGTCGGTCTCCATTTATTTCCAAACATATGAATTCTGCTTAAAGGTCCTGACCTTTATGGCACAGGTGCGTGTTGCTCTTATCCTTTAACTTCAAACAAGGTCACTGGTTCAAGTCCCTACACCCTCAAATTAAGTTTTACATGGCTTACCTGTGTGGCCCCTTCCCTTGTGGGATCCTCCATGGATGGGTTACAGGCTATAAGATCACATGATGATAGACCTTTTTTTATGAACGTTGACATGGCATCTGTTTTGCAGGGAGGAACCAGAAAACCAGACTACTGGAATGCTTTGCATTTTGGTTGTTATTAGTGAAACAAAATAAATCACCTGCCCGATGGGGCAACCACAGAGCAGGCTCAATTTGCGCACATCCATAATAACTTGAACAACGCGTTAGGAGTTAACCTGTAAACCAATAGTTAATCTTCTCCAAGAGTGCAAAAACAACAAAGTCAAAGTAATAAAAGAGATAGAGGCTTCAAGGTCTGCACTAAAGCGTCACATAACGAGCTTTGGAGCTCATATTCGACTTGGAAATGGAAACCATATCAACATTCGCTAAGAAACTTTGGTGTGTCAAGAAACAACTTATTCTTTTCCTCACTCCACTTATTCTTCTCCCGTTACTTTTTGGTCTACCGGAAAAGGTACGTGCTTATTGGAAGATACACAGGTATTGTTACTGTGACCATTTATTCCTCTAACTCACAAGAATAAATAGTTTAAACTTTTAAGTTATACCTAAACCAAATTGCTGAACCATATCAAATTGTCATGAACTACTAACTGAAAGTCAGGTAGCCTACTTGCTAAATACAGTATTGCCGCATAGCCTAAAACTGATATGATCATTAATATCCACACCTGCCTTTAAATTCGAACACCCTTTAACCCCACATCTGTTGGACTTCACTGAAATTAGAATCAGGATCATAAGAAGTGTCCCACGTGATTAAAACCTACAATTCTATCATTTGGATCTGTTTTAGGTTGATAAAGTTATTCCAGCGTATAGGACATGCCCCATACACATTACATTTTAATCATTTAGCAGACACTCTTATCCAGAGCAACTTACAGGAGCAATTAGGGTTAAGTGCCTTGCTCAAGGGCACATCGACAGATTTTTCACCTAGTCGGCTCAGGGATTAGAACCAGCGAGCTTTCGGTTACTGGCACAACGCTCTTAACCACTAAGCTACCTGCCACTCCGTTATATATCTAAAACAACAATCCTTACATCCATAACTTGACTTAACTTCATTCCCCCCTCTTAATCATAACCATAGCCCAATCTGAGCCCTAACCCAATTTTTTATAACTTCAAAGACTTATTTATTTACAATTCCCCCCTAATTTTGCAAATCCAGTCACAGAAAAAAAGTACATTCCTTGTACATTTATCTTTCCACAGCATGATACAAACATTAATTAAATAGATCACCTTTGTAAATGCCACAGTTGGCTTTTACTCTTGAGTGTTCACCAACATGTTTCTGTTACGTTTTTCAGGAGGGGAAATGTCTGTACGTGGTGCTGCTAATGGCTGTGTTCTGGTGCACAGAGACACTTCCCTTAGCTGTCACTGCCATGCTACCCGTTTGCCTCTTTCCAACAATGGGAATTCTTCCATCCAAGAAAGTCTGCCCTCAATACTTCCTCGATACCAATTTTCTCTTTCTCAGTGGTCTTGTGATGGCATCAGCTATTGAGGAATGGGGTCTGCATCGCAGAATAGCTCTGAAAGTTCTTAAGATTGTTGGAGTCAAACCAGCCTGGTGAGAAGTCTATATCACTATATACAACAGTAATAAATTAATCATAATTGATATTTTGGGATTCTTTTCCATTATTTAATATGAATGCCCTGCATATGGCAAAATATAGGCTACATAATCATATTATCAGAAATATGAATTGTATTGATGTGCCTCTCTACTTACTCCTGGCCCATGTGTCCATCTCTTTGTGCAGGTTGATTTTGGGAATGATGATCACCTCTGCCTTCCTGTCCATGTGGCTCAGCAACACCGCAACAACGGCCATGATGCTTCCCATTGCTAACGCCATCCTGGAGAGTCTCTTTGGAGACCTGGCCATTCTGAAGGAGAACTGTAAGGTGAAAGATGAGACAGGGGGTGAGTTGCTGTGTAGGGTTTCTCCAACTGTCCCACATACATCAAGTGAAAAGATTAAGAATATAAAGTAACCAAGCCAGGACAAATTTGGTCTATCGACACTGTAGGGTACATATAATGCAAATTGCTGTAGTGCTTACAAAAACAAACATACTATACTTCAATTTTCTAAAGCTAAGAGTGATGTTTCCACACTAAAACTGTAATATGTAACTGAGGGTGTGAACTTTTTTACAACTAACTGTTCCATCACATTGCCTTCAGTCACGACATGTCAATATTCAAATGATAATTGATTGATTATATTAGCCGCCTTTCAAGTCATACATTAAATATGACAAAGGCCTACAGGCAACCTACTTAGAAAACTGTAACTCACAGGCTTTGATGACAAAGAAATGTTTAAATATCTCTGTTATAGCTTGTCTCATTCATTCCATAGCTATGGATACTGTAGCATCACAGTAATTGGTTCATGGGAAACGTGTTGATTCTCAGTAGAGGCAGTTACACTTAGATGACCCCCTAAATCGCCTTCAAATTGGTCTTCAATATGGAATTGTTATGATGTCTAAGCCTGTCCTTAAAAAATATATATTTTGTCATTTGTCACTGCAGAGTAAACAATGGAGAGAATAACTCTAACACAACCTGTTCACTTCAACATCCATCAGGTCAAAGACAAGTAAAGCTGCATGCACTGCCCTCTGAAAAACAGATATTGTCTATAGACGGGTAAGAAAGCAAACATAAACAAACTTGAAGCTCTCATGTTGTTAGAATAGGATTCATTGTTATCGTGTAGCTATTTACTAATGTTGGTATAATTATACCTTAAGATCTGATCGGATGGAGCGGTCAGATGGGAGGACTGGAGAGGAGATCAGGACAGAGTCCGAGTACCAGATGAAGGTGTGGAAAGGCTTCCTGATCTGTATCCCGTACGCTGCCAGTATCGGAGGGACTGCCACCCTGACAGGCACTGCACCAAACCTCATCCTCATTGGACAACTTAAGAGGTACCCAAGTTGAAGACTTGACTGATCTCACTTTTTCCTACTGCATCTGAACATACCCTCTCATAGACCTCACAGGCCCATCAGAGAGAGCAATAAAGGTCTGTAAGGTGAGACGGTCTCTCTGAGGAGGTCTAGTAGAGGGTTTTGTACAGCGTACAAACTTTTAACCATTATGAAAAGAGATGAGATAAGTGACACAAGTACTGGGATGTTTCAGATGTTGTAGAACTTCAGACGTCACGCTTAAAGGCCTGGTAGGATTTAACTGGCAAATAGCTGCGTACGAAGAACATGTTACATTTAGACCATAAAATACGATTTTTTTCATGTTTGCTGTACTGTTTTTTGACAGTTAATTCTTTGTGTTCTAGTTACTTCCCAGAGTGCGACTTGATCAATTTTGGCTCTTGGTTTGCATTCGCATTTCCTCTCATGGTGTTTTTCCTCATCTTGGGATGGCTATGGATTTCTTTCCTCTACGGGGGCTTGAATACACGGTATGATGGTGAAATCATATCTAAGTGTAATATAAAAATGTGACCATAGATGATGACATGTGGCAGTCTGTGGTAGAGTTATAGGATTCTTTACTGTACACTTTTTGAAGTAATATGGAATAATACATTCTCCTACCTGTCAGATATTTCCACATTATTTTCATACTGTTTGTTGTGTTCAGGTTGTGTGTGAAGAAACAGGACGAAAGAGCACAAGCAGAGGCGAAGGCTGAGGCCGTTATTGATGAAGACTACAGAAAACTAGGCCCCATAAAGTAAGGACTCTAACATATCTCTACACTAAATCACAGGCAACATGCTCTAATCTTAAATCATGCCCTACACCAGGGGTGGCCAATTCTGGTTCAAAAGGGCCACATTGTTCACATGTTATAGATTGTTTATTTGAATCAGTGTGTTAATGCTGGGATGGAACAAAAGCCTGCTACAGCCCTCCATGACTAAAGATGACTACCCCTGTTCTTGACCCTCTGGACTATATGTCAGTGGTAATGTAGAACAGACAATAATTTCCTATCTTCCATTTTAGTTTTGCAGAAGGAGCCATTGCATTCTTTTTCATTTTGTTTGCCGTTCTCCTGTTCACAAGAGATCCCAAATTTGTAACTGGATGGTCCACGTTTTTCAACAAAGGGTAAGAGAGACAAGCTGACAATCCACTGCCCGTTACCTAGGAAATGTCTGTATAATTCACTGGAGGCATGAGGAAACCAGCTGCTTCATGACTTCCTCTTCTCTGACTCTCTTCCTCCTTCAGGTATGTTTCAGATGCGACCACTGGAATGATCATTGTGTCAATCCTATTCTTCTTCCCTTCCCAAAAGCCCTCTCTCAGCTGGTGGTTTGATTCTAGAGGTCAGTACCAGAAAGGATATGTCCCAAATAATGAGAAATACGTTTTTAGAATATGTAGATGGAAAATACCACTGCGTCAATCATACCGCCTTTCTGTACTGATATAGAGAAAACGGTATGTTTTCAAATCAAAAGATTAGATGGAGTGAAGCAGCTGTATACATACACTGTAGATCATGGTTTTTAAACTCACATTATTATTCAATCATGCCTCGACAGACATAAATTACAGAAACATTGACAACTATAAAGGCAGAATATTTTTTTTTGTCATTTCATAAATTCATTTCAGAAGTGCAGAACTTGTATTGGCTCTGTTGTATGGTACTGTAAATAACCTGAGGAATGTTAATGACGTAGATTAGTGAGTCTGAGCAGCGTCTCGTTGTGAGGTAAGACTGTCGCCCCTCTGTTCGTGCAAATATTATTAATCTAAAAAAAATGCGTTGCCACACTTTGGCTTGCTCTGTGTTCACCCACTGGTTTAACATAGCACACAACTTCTTATGCAACAGAAATACCAGGGTTTTCATGTTCTACCCTCATATATTTCCAGCAAGATTAGAATTTCTATATGTTTGGCATTGAGCTCTTTAATGTTCTTTATTAAAAACAATTTTGAGTAGGTATGTTAAGAATTAGCCTGTAAGCTATAAAAACAAAGAGAGTCGCACACTCCATATGTATAACCTCCCAGTAATTTATTGGGTAAAAAACCACCGACGTTTCGGCATCACTGTGCCTTCTTCAGACCCTGAAGTTTATTCCCCGTTAGTCAGCACCTCTACACTGAATAATGTTCTCTGGGTGTGCGCCAGCTCATGCTTTTTATTAGAATTAGCCTGTGAAATTATAGTTCCCTTTCAGTCAGTTCACTCGGTACAACAAAAGCGCGACTCCCCATAACGATGTTGTACCTCGTTCCCTTCCTTCAGGGAATAGTAGTTATATTCATAACTTCATGTTTTACAGCCCAAAATATTTAACTTATTGGTACCCGAGAGAGAAACAAAACCCCAACCAGACTTATTTTGTCCCCTAACCGTTACTTTGACCCCTAACCCCTAGCTTTATTGCCCCTTGCAGGTTAGATATTCTGATATTTCGGTGGTTGACCTGGATTTGTCTGGAGGGCTGAAGTTGATTTCATACCCTGTCATGTTTTCCACAGCACCAAATAATCCATATGTTCCTCTCCTATCATGGAAGAAAACACAGGAATGTGTCCCATGGAATATAATTCTGTTGCTGGGTGGAGGCTTTGCCATGGCCAAGGGGTGTGAGGTAAAACCATAGAATTTACATATAGAATCATTATGCTTTATGATCTCTATGGGGAAACCCCTTTAATGTTTAATGGTGCACACCATAGATATGAAATCCCTTTAACTCACATTCTCATTTGTGTAACTCTACATTCGAATAGCTGTTTGTTTGGTGATTTATATACTTTTTTGACCTATTTCTGCTACTACTGAGACAAGGGCTGTCTTGATGCTCTGTCCCTGTGGTGTAGGAGTCAGGACTGGCGGCGTGGATAGGAGCCTACCTCCAGCCTATTGCTCAGGTCCCTCCTGCTGTGGCTGTCATGTTTATCACAGCTTTCCTGGCCTGTTTCACAGAGTTCGCCAGCAACACCGCCACCATTATCATATTCCTGCCTGTCATCGCTGAACTGGTGAATTGTCATCTATGACATATGACCACAACATTCAACATTTAGTTAGATGTTTCCATTGTTAAGAATGAAGTACCCTGTGGGTATGAAGAGGACTAGTAGACACTCATTTTGTATATTGTGTGTAGTATTTTTGAACACCCTTGTGAACTACCATAAAGTCTTGAACTACACTGTATTACTAATTAATGGATTAGTATTCCCCATGGGAAAAGATAATGGGGAAGTTGATGCTCTCTACTCTCCCACAGCAATTGACTTTTTTACTGTTTGTGAACAGATCTGTCAGTGTAGCACCATGGCTGTTGGGTCTGTTGGACATTAACTACAGTGAGGGAAAAAAGTAGGTTTATTTTAA
The DNA here is from genome assembly GCF_964263955.1 of Coregonus lavaretus. Lineage (NCBI taxonomy): Eukaryota > Metazoa > Chordata > Actinopteri > Salmoniformes > Salmonidae > Coregonus > Coregonus lavaretus. Next base: position 28,997,858 of record NC_140009.1, read on the forward strand.
CAGTGAGAGACAGAAAAACGCATGTCAAAAACGTTATCAATTGATTTGCATTTTAATGGGAAAGGGAAATAAGTATTTGACCCCTCTGCAAAACATGACTTAGTACTTGGTGGCAAAACCCTTGTTGGCAATCACAGAGGTCAGACGTTTCTTGTAGTTGGCCACCAGGTTTGCACACATCTCAGGAGGGATTTTGTCCCACTCCTCTTTGCAGATCTTATCCAAGTCATTAAGGTTTCGAGGCTGATGTTTGCCAACTCGAACCTTCAGCTCCCTCCACAGATGTTCTATGAGATTAAGGTCTGAAAACTGGCTAGGCCACTCCAGGACCTTAATGTGCTTCTTCTTGAGCCACTCCTTTGTTGCCTTGGCCGTGTGTTTTGGGTCATTGTCATGCTGGAATACCCATCCACGACCCATTTTCAATGCCCTGGCTGAGGGAAGGAGGTTCTCACCCAAGATTTGACAGTACATGGCCCCGTCCATCGTCCCTTTGATGCGGTGAAGTTGTCCTGTCCCCTTAGCAGAAAAACACCTCCAAAGCATAATGTTTCCACCTCCATGTTTGACGTGTGGTTGGTGTTCTTGGAGTCATAGGCAGCATTCCTCCTCCAAACATGGCGAGTTGAGTTGATGCCAAAGAGCTCCATTTTGGTCTCATCTGACCACAACACTTTCACCCAGTTCTCCTCTGAATCATTCAGATGTTCATTGGCAAACTTCAGACGGGCATGTATATGTGCTTTCTTGAGCAGGGGGACCTTGCGGGCGCTGCAGGATTTCAGTCCTTTATGGCGTAGTGTGATACCAATTGTTTTCTTGGTGACTATAGTCCCAGCTGCCTTGAGATCATTGACAAGATCCTCCCGTGTAGTTCTGGGCTGATTCCTCACCGTTCTCATGATCATTGCAACTCCACAAGGTGAGATCTTGCATGTAGCCCCAGGCCGAGGGAGATTGACAGTTATTTTGTGTTTCTTCCATTTGCGAATAATCGCACCAACTGTTGTCACCTTCTCACCAAGCTGCTTGGCGATGGTCTTGTAGCCCATTCCAGCCTTGTGTATGTCTACAATCTTGTCCCTGACATCCTTGGAGAGCTCTTTGGTCTTGGCCATGGTGGAGAGTTTGGAATCTGATTGATTGATTGCTTCTGTGGACAGGTGTATTTTATACAGGTAACAAACTGAGATTAGGAGCACTCCCTTTAAGAGTGTGCTCCTAATCTCAGCTCGTTACCTGTATAACAGACACCTGGGAGCCAGAAATCTTTCTGATTGAGAGGGGGTCAAATACTTATCTCCCTCATTAAAATGCAAATCAATTTATAACATTTCTGACATGCGTTTTTCTGGATTTTTTTGTTGTTATTCTGTCTCTCACTGTTCAAATAAACCTACCATTAAAATTATAGACTGATCATTTCTTTGTCAGTGGGCAAATGTACAAAATCAGCAGGGGATCAAATTATTTTTTTCCCCTCACTGTACAGTTATCAGTAACCAGTTGTCTTTGGCTGGCTGTACCAATGTCTTACAGTATTGTTAAATCTAAGCAATAGTATCACCCATCCAGTATCATCCAGTATCACCCTGACAAGTGCACCCAAGTTACTTATCTTCAGTGACATTTCTAAGCCAAATACATGACTAAGAATTTGGAATATTGTTGCCATTTATTGAATGCGATATGGATTCACACACTCTGCTCATTTGTGCAAAAAAACTGTTTCTAAGTATTAATATTCCCTATTAACACAATTTTTCAGCAAAATAATATCAATGAATGTGTTTGTCTCCTCTCTACAGGCTATGTTTGTCAAGGTGAACCCTCTTTACTTTATGATACCTGCGACAACAGGATGTTCATTTGCCTTCATGTTGCCAGTCTCCACCCCTCCCAACTCCATTGCCTTTGCATCTGGCCATCTTTTGGTGAAGGACATGGTAAGATCCTTACGCCAATATACTGTATGACCATATTTCAGACTGTTCTTAAACTTAAACATACTGTATCCTAGTAAATATATTATTTACATATGTTTGGTTTCTCTATTTCCAGGTGAAAACAGGCTTTGTGATGAACATTTTGGGCATTTTATCAGTTTCTCTGGCCATAAACACTTGGGGTCGTGCCATGTTCAGTTTGGAGACTTATCCAGACTGGGCTCGTCCAAGCAACATGTCCAGTACTGTCACAGATATACAGTTCCCCTCCGTCCCACCTTTCAACCTTACTAGTTTGTGATACACTGCATACCGTAGATCTGAAGCTTATCCAATACAAAGTATTACACTGTATTATATAGTAAATACTTGAGCAGCATTTCTGAATATGTACAAAAGTCAATAACTATAGACTTGTGGAGCATTAGTTGTTACTAAGTTATTTAGCCTATGGTGTGATGGCTATACTATGTTGCTAATGAACTGTACACTTCTAGATTTTCCCATTGCCTAATGTATACTGTATGAGTTTAGATTTTTTTTGTTCAGGATCTCCTTGTACTCTACGTCCTCTGTCATGTAGATTATACTAAGTTCTATCAGCTCATTTTCTTGCTTGTCACATGCCACGAACCCCTGGTCTCCCAGATGTGTCAACTGTTTTGTCTTGGTTTGTTTTAGGTCCTTGTGCCAAGTTTCCATTTGAAGATCATTTGTTTGGGCAGGGCAGGGGGCGACAGAATGGACAGTGGTTGGTCTGTCTGTTGTTACATTCTCTTCCACAGTTACACAACAAGTACTGTCGGAGATCGTTTTTGTCCAGACACCTGTGACATCTGTGTCATCGTTCTGTTGCTATGCTTGCTGAAATGACTTGCATCTTAGTGACCTCTGCTGGTCAGTGTGCCACTTTACGAGTGTCCGTCTCATTCCTCACTGTAACATTCCCTAGATAGTGTTTGTGATGATAATCCTTATTGATTAGGGTGTTAGCAGTTTGCTTGATGATAATAGACCCAATCCATTTCATCACAATGAACACTCATCCTCCAAGTCCACCACCTACTAGTAAATCATACTTGAACTCGATACTCCATTGATCTTTAGTTGTATAAACTGTGACTGTCTTGACGCACAACAGGAGTTTGTGAATTATTCATGAAAAATGCTTACCTAGTCCATGGGGTCACTGGCTGCACATGTTTTAACACATTGTAAGTTACACACAGAAGGTCATTTTTACTTTTCATCATGTCTTTTAAATCCAGAAATCATGATTTTCTGATCTTATTTTATTTTAAATAATCACTAGAAATGTAGTATGTAGGAAATTTAAATAACAATTTTCTACCATAGTTTGTATTTAGTGTAATACGTTTAGGTTTATCAATGCACATTTTGTAGCTTTGTTATTTTCTTAATACTACTGTTATTACCAAATAAAACTCAACAGCAAATGTGTTATTTACTTTTTTCATCTATCCATGGAATTGCTATATTTAGCTGATGTCAGTGAGCAGGCACCAACAGACACACTGTAATATATACAACAGAGCAACTAAAACCATGGGATAATATTCAGAAGGGGGCCATGCCACTATCATCCTTTTTAGTTTTAATCATTGACCCAGGTGACACAGCATAATATGTACTAAGGAGGCGGTCCTTTGGAAACTCGGCAGAACTCTGAAGTAGTTACTCAGTGTGAGAGAGGAAGGGTCATTGGGGGAGGCCCCAGTAAACGAGACAAACTACAACAGAACACAATAATACTTTGTTAGAAATGTAACACAGTACACACATTAAATAGAAGAACATGACATGTTGGAAAAGGAGCACAACATGTTGGAAAGGGAAGTTTGACAAGTCGTACCACAACATGAAACTGCTCAATCTTGATGCTGACTGTAATACAAAGGGAAATTAAAAAGCCCCAGCTAAACATTTTGTTTTGGAAAACTCTGACCCGTACAATTGCTCACATGCTCATAGTTTCCCAGATCATAACAATCCCTCCTCCTATTAGTCAGTAGTAGTATGACCTCCTCGATCTATAAATAGGATCCCACACTGCTCATATGAGTATAGCACCTTTTAACTCACCAATACTTCCCTAAATGATTAGTCACCAAGTATTGCATGTTTAACAACTATCATAATTTTCTGCTAATATTTTTCCTCAATAACGTGGTTCATGTGTTGATTTGTCATGCCTGTCAATATGAGTGAGTGTGTCAGCATGTGGGCATGAGCAAGAGCCCTTCTGTCCCCTTTGGAAACCATCTTACACATATCTATGTGGCAGTGACTGTGCATAATAAGTTCCTGTTTCAAACTTCATAGTTACCCCCATCAGACAACTTTGTAACTTCACATGAACTGTTACCAAGGAGAATGAAGTTCATTACTGAGTACATGGGCTTTGCCTTTTCATTGAGGTAGGTGTTCACTTTTCAGTCTTTTGAGTGAAAGAGACATTACGTTACTGGATTACGGACAGCTATGTATGAGATGATTTAAGGAATTCATGTTATGGTCAAATGTATATTATTTTCACAGTGAATTGTGCTAGGCCCTTCTTGTGAATTTAAGAAAGCTGGCTTATTAAAGTGTTAATTACACAATAATAAGCTATTCTGCTCTTGTATAATGTGGATATTAAAACAATACATGATGATAGTCAGAATAGTGTGTATTACAGTTTGATCACAATCACAGCATAGTTAGAATACAGTGCAATTCTAAAATGTGTAACATGTTTAGTCTATTCTACTAAGCCATTTACTTTAAGTTCGTATTCTTACCTTTAATTATTTATTATTGTTGTTGCATTGTCGAGAAGGAGCCTACAAGTAAGCAGTCTGTTGGATTGTGTATACCATGTGTATCCTGTACATACAACTAATAAAACTTGAATTCACACAATCATTGGTTTTCAGGCAAGAACCTTGGGGTGCCATAAAGACCACTCTACAGTATCTGTGGGATGTTTATTCAAAGCCGACCCTGGCTGCCAAGGAGGTTCTGACATTGCTTTCTATGTGTTTCATTATCGCCATGGTGACTGGTGGTCTCCTCTACCATTGGATGACAGAGATCTTGAGATATGACAGTGGTACTTCCAGCACTGCTGCCTGCATCTATACTGTGGCCATCCTTTTCCTCTCGTTCCTCTGTCATCCTCTCCGTTGTGTACTAACTATGATCCTGCCCACTCTGGGCACCAAACAGGGGCGCAAGTTGATCATCTCCACCTCTGTGATTGTGTTAGTGTTGAACATCATCCTTAACATAACCGTTAACATGGGAGTGGTGATGCACGTTTTAAAGTGCACCTCTGAAGGTTTTGCCCGCTCTCTTTTGAACTCATCTGAGCTGTTTCAAGAAGCAAAGAGAGATCTTGTTAGAGAGGCTATCAAAGTGAAACAGGAAGAACTGAATATTGTTAACAAATTGAGGAAATTTGATCATTTTACACACATTGATGTGTCAGAGGTCCAAAATAAGTTTGTTACTGTAAGCAAGCAGATTGAGAGTGACTTTTCACGTGCCAATAAACTGCTGGAGGAGTATAAACTTCTGTCAAACAGGATTCTGGCGGCCATCTTTGTAATCTACCTGATAGTTGAATCAGCCTACTACCTGAAGTCATATGTCATTTCAGTTAAGTTTGACAATGTTTACATCACAAGACAGTTACTGCAAAAAGCATCTGATGATGGAATCCAAATAGAACCAACTAACCTGAAAAAGATGGTTAATTCCACAAGTTGTAAAATAACAAACCAGGAATTTACCAGATGTCTTCCTCCCATAGTAGTGGTGACTTTGTATTTCATTGTTATCATCTTCATAATGGCTTTGGATCACATTGTGTACCATCTGGTTACAGTGAGTGGGCCTTGGTTGCTGGATGTTCCAGCTACAGCTGTCAGCATAGCTGTGAAATATAAGGTAGGTCAATATTGATACAGGACTTTTCTATATGAGGTCGGGCACATCACAGAACATAATGTGACATTATATCATGTGTAGCCTTGAGATCAATGATGATATGAAATTGAATAACACAGTGGACAAATGGTGACTGGATTCTCTTTTCTCTGACAGGTTCACCTGCGCTTTCCAGGCCTATGTATTATCCCAGCTATCTGTGGGGATACAGAACTGGCAAACTTCCACAAGCAGTATGACTGGACATTTAACCCAGAGGCATTACTCTGTGATGTAGAGCCCTCGGCACCAGACCTGAGAGTGAGGGTCTTACTGGGTCTACTCTGTCTGGTGAGCTACATCATGGTGTTACTGGAGGTCTACGCCAGACGCATCCGCAGAAAAGTGTCTGCATCCTTCTTCAAAAAGCAGGAGGAAAAGAGAATTAATTTCTTATTGAAGAAGATACAGGCGAAACAGGACACAAGAGAAAACAATATATTTTTCATTGAAGCTGTGAATGAGACCAGCGTTCACACAAACCAAAATGTAATTTGAAGCTTGACTTACTGTCATTATTTGTAGTTTAGGGAGACCTCTGCTGTAGATCTCAAGAACTGCTTTTAATGCTTTCACTGCTCCTCTTTTGAGTTATTGCCATTATAATAGTTTTGATTTATTTTAGATATTGAAAAAACCCTCCTCAGTCTCACCAGCTGTCAGCTGAGAGAATATGTCGATTTGATTTTTCAATATTTCCAGATTAAACTGATTCTGTAACATACAAATGAAAAACATGGAATACATTTTTTTTAACTTCAAAGTGATACAAGCATGCTTATCCCTGTGTTAAAATACAACTGATGAATCCAGTGACAACATCCTACTTTCCATGAGCCAAAGGGCCTGTTGAGAACATTAGAGGGCATCCTGTTAGTGAGTCACAGTCATATGACCTTTCTCCTGGTCGTGGAGCACCCCTTTTACGCTACCACTGCCTCCTCTCAACAACACTCATGAAACCATGTTTCTAGGCTTAATGAAGAAATTAATACCATATAACAGACAATCACAAGCGTTTTCACTTAAGCTTTTATATTGTGAAAGGTTGATGCTTTTAAAGAATTGCATAAAAATGGCTTTGAGGGCCCTTTTAAAGTAAAATGAATGTTTACTCCATTTAAGGAACAGGACCGTTTATTACATTGTTTCTTACTGCAAGGGAGAACTCCACAATCAACAGACGAGAGTTGGTTTGATGTCTACATACAGTGGCTTGCGAAAGTATTTACCCTCCTTGGCATTTTTCCTATTTTGTTGCCTTACAACCTGGAATGAAAAATTGATTTTTTTGGGGTTTGCATTATTTGATTTACACAACATGCCTACCACTTTGAAGATGCAAAATAATTCTTTTTGTGAAACAAACAAGAAATAAGACATAAAAATAGAAAACTTGAAAACAGAAAACATTCCAAGACATATAAATATTTCCCCTTAAACCACCCGAGTGTTGCTTTAGCAGTATGCTTAGGGTCCTTGTCCTGCTGGAAGGTGAACCTCCGTCCCAGTCTCAAATCTCTGGAAGACTGAAACAGGTTTCTCTCAAGGATTTCCCTGTATTTAGCGCCATCCATCATTCCTTCAATTCTGACCAGTTTCCCAGTCCCTGCCGATGAAAAACATCCCCACAGCATGATGCTGCCACCACCATGCTTCACTGTGGGGATGGTGTTCTCGGGGTGATGAGAGGTGTTGGGTTTGCGCCAAACTTAGCATTTTCCTTGATGGCCAAAAAGCTCAATTTTTGTCTCATCTGATCAGAGTACCTTTTTCCATATGTGTGGGGAGTCTCCCACATGCCCTTTAGCGAACACCAAACGTGTTTGCTTATTCTTTGTTGCCTCTCTGATTAATGCCCTCCTTGCCTGGTCCGTGAGTTTTGGTGGGCGGCCCTCTCTTGGCAGGTTTGTTGTGGTGCCATATTCTTTCTATTTTTTTATAATGGATTTAATGGTGCTCTGTGGGATGTTCAAAGTTACTGATATTTTTTTATAAACCAACCCTGATCTGTACTTCTCCACAACTCTGTCCATGACCTGTTTGGAGAGCTTCTTGGTCTTCATGGTGCCGCTTGCTTGGTGGTGCCCCTTGCTTAGTGGTGTTGCAGACTCTGGGCCTTTCAGAACAGGTGTATACAGTGAGGGAAAAAAGTATTTGATCCCCTGCGGATTTTGTACGTTTGCCCACTGACAAAGACATGATCAGTCTATAATTTGAATGGTAGATTTATTAGACAGAAAGACAGAATAACAACAAAACAATCCATAAAAACGCATGTCAATAATGTTATAAATTGATTTGCATTTTAATGAGGGAAAAAAGTATTTGACCCCTTTGCAAAACATGACTTAGTAACCCTTGTTGGCAATCACAGAGGTCAGACATTTCTTGTAGTTGGCCACCAGGTTTGCACACATTTCAGGAGGGATTTTGTTCCACTCCTCTTTGCAGATCTTCTCCAAGTCATTAAGGTTTCGAACCTTCAGCTCCCTCCACAGATTTTCAACTCCTTTGTTGCCTTGACCGTGTGTTTTGGGTCATTGTCATGCTGGAATACCCATCCATGACCCATTTTCAATGCCCTGGCTGAGGGAAGGAGGTTCTCACCCAAAATTTGATGGTATATGGCCCCGTCCATCGTCCCTTTGATGCGGTGAAGTTGTCCTGTCCCCTTAGCAGAAAAATACCCCCAAAGCATAATGTTTCCACCTCCATGTTTGACGGTGGGGATGGTGTTCTTGGGGTCATAGGCAGCATTCCTCCTCCTCCAAACACGGCGAATTGAGTTGATGCCAAAGAGCTCGATTTTGGTCTCATCTGACCACAACACTTTCACCCAGTTCTCCTCTGAATCATTCAGATGTTCATTGGCAAACTTCAGATGGCCCTGTATATGTGCTTTCTTGAGCAGGGGGACCTTGCGGGCGCTGCAGGATTTCAGTCCTTCACGGCGTAGTGTGTTACCAATTGTTTTCTTGGTGACTATGGTCCCAGCTGCCTTGAGATCATTGACAAGATCCTCCCGTGTAGTTCTGGGCTGATTCCTCACCATTCTCATGATCATTGCAACTTCACGAGGTGAGATCTTGCATGGAGCACCAGGCCGAGGGAGATTGACAGTGCTTTTGTGTTTCTTCCATTTGCGAATAATCGCACAAACTGTTGTCACCTTCTCACCAAGCTGCTTGGCGATGGTCTTGTAGCCCATTCCAGCCTTGTGTAGGTCTACAATCTTGTCCCTGACATCCTTGGAGAGCTCTTTAGTCTTGGCCATGGTGGAGAGTTTGGAATCGGATTGATTGATTGCTTCTGTGGACAGGTGTCTTTTATACAGGTAACAAACTGAGATTAGGAGCACTCCCTTTAAGAGTGTGCTCCTAATCTCAGCTCGTTACCTGTATAAAAGACACCTGGGAGCCAGAAATCTTTCTGATTGAGAGGGGGTCAAATACTTATTTCCCTCATTAAAATACAAATCAATTTATAACATTTTTGACATGTGTTTTTCTGGATTTTGTTGTTGTTATTCTGTCTCTCAATGTTCAAATAAACCTACCATTAAAATTATAGACTGATCATTTCTTTGTCAGTGGGCAAACGTACAAAATCAGCAGGGTGTCAATATAAATAGTCCGGGTGGACATGCGATTAATTGTTCAGCAATCTTATGGCTTGGGGGTAGAAGCTGTTAAGGAGCCTTTTGGTCCTAGACTTGGTGCTCCAGTACCGCTTGCCGTGCGGTAGCAGAGAGAACAGTCTATGACTTGGGTGACTGGAGTTTTTGACAATTTTTTGACACTGCCTAGTATATAGGTCCTGGATGGCAATTAATTAGACTCAGATTAATGTTCAGAGGGCAAATATTGTGGCACATAGTCATGTCATGTGTGGACCTTCCGAATGTTATTACAAATTAATTAATACAATCATGCTTTAAAATGTGCATAAGAAGCTAAATTATTTAGTGTTTTGGTATTATTCTGTTTATTCTTTCTGGTCAATGATGGATTAGATTGTGTAAAACTCATTTTCCTATGACACCTAAAACTTAAAGTCTCTCTGAGAGCAAAAACGGTTTCTGTACCTCTGTGATTTATGTTGGAATACAAACACGTTTTTTGTCATACCTCAAAAATGCTTCAGCGTTTTTATGAGCACACTGCTTTCAACTCCCAGAAGGCATCAGAAGGCTATTTTGGCCAGTGTATTAATAGAATGTCTGTTCATCTATTTTTAATCCAGCCATTTTGTCCGTCTTAATTCTTCTTCATGTTTACCCCATAATTCAAGACTATGTGTCTAATATTTTATGCTTTGTTGCTGTGAGGCCTGGAACAAAATGTATAATTCATATAATTTCTCTTCACATAAATCTTTGGTTCTGTACCAAAATAAAAGGTTAATAAATTGTATAATATATTGCCTGTAACTTTATCTCTTGATTCTAATCCAAGCTATAAGATGCCATATAAATGTATCCTTTAAACTTTCTGTAGAAAAGTGGTGAAAATGTGTGCCAATTTACTGTTTTTTGTAAATGTTTTTGATTGCTAGTTCCAATAGTTTATATGTAAACACTCAACAAATATATATGGGTGTTCACTGAAGTCTACTGATTGCAGTGATATACAGTATAATATCCTATTCTGTTTTGTGTCAATTTTAAGAAATGTGACAGGAAACCTGCCCTTTACACATCACTTTAGGTCAAATCCCATAGGAATGCATTATGTGCAGCAGAGAGACAGGTAACCCTTTATGATGATACCTTTCAGTCTTTACACAAAGTGAGTAAACTACTCCATAAAGATGTGTAGCTATAGTGCCATTGCAGATTCAATACCTATTATACTCTAAAAGACCAGTTTTTGAAAATGAACACCAACCAGCTACATTAGTTCTAATTGGACAGGATTCACATGGCGATATCTTCATAAATAATTGGTACATACAGCCCATTATACAACAGGTGGTTCCAATCCTGAATGCTGATTGGTTAAAACCGCATTCCAGCCAGTTGCTATTCCACAAGTTACCTCTGGCTAAATCTATAATGTTAAAATGCCTATTTACTCTGTTCCATCTAACTGCGCAATCCACTGTCTCCTCAGCCCAGCCAGGCAATTTATAAACTTGATCTCCACGATAAAAAGCATCTAGACATTACTCACATTTCTTTTAGACTAACATTTCGTTTTCAACAACGGATATTTTTATAAACCTTACTGTCTGTCTCTCCGACATTTGCAACATTGTTTCAATATTCAAATTCGATCTGAAGCTGTCCCATAGTAATGAACGTGTCGGGAGTCGGGACGAGACAGACAGGCAGGCAGCATTTCTCAGCCAGTCGAAATCATGAATCAGCTGGCATCTTTTTTATGGATATATACAAAGAAATGTCAATAGAAAAAGTGCAGCAAGTTTGCGGTCTTTCCAGCTTCAGTTTGAAGTGATTGTGTTAGCTGTGTTGTTGGCTAGCTCCTCTGAACAACAGTGTCCTGACGAGAGAGCACATTTTCTATTCAAGGTGAAATCGCGCCTCATTAGCTCATTGTTATGGATGTATCCAAATTAATGTTACTAGAAAACAGCTTAAACACATGTAGCTACTTAGTTTTTTTCTGGCTGCACTGTTTGACGTGACTGTAAGTTAAGTTTTGGTAGAATTATTATCGTGTCCCATACATCCCATTCTATAATTGGAATGGCTTCATGTCCATGGTTTCATTTTCAACATTCTAAGTACAAGGAAGTAAGTACAGGGAAGGTTTATTGTCACATTTCTTGAAATTGACAAAATACAGAATATCTTATTTCATATCATTGTAGTAGACTTTAGGGAACACCCATTTGACAGTTTTAAGTGTTTAAATGTAAAATACTGAAAATGAGGATGGAAGTATGTTCAAGAATCAGTAATCTTTGTAAATTCTTGGCCACTTTTTCACCACTTTTCTACAACACATTTAAAGGATACATATATATGACATACTTTGGCCATTTCTTGTGTTCTCCAGGTATCCTCAAACATGTTAAGCCATCATTGGGATGTATGTACCAGTAACTTATGGAGATACTGTCACGCCCTGGCTCTGGGGACACTGTTATGTTGAGCCAGGGTGTGTTAATCTATGTGTTGTGTTTCTATGTTGGGAGTTTTAGTTGTGTTGTTTCTATGTTGGCCAGAGTGACTCCCAATCAGAGGCAACGAGTGTCAGCTGTGGCTGGTTGTCTCTGATTGGGAGCCATATTTAAACTGTCCATTTGCCCTTTGTGTTTTGTGGGATCTTGTTCAAGTTGGTTTGTGTTTGACCGTTGACTGTCACGTTATCGTTTTTGTTGTTTTGGTCGTGTTCTCTAATAAAGAGTATGTTCGTCTGCAACGCTGCGCCTTGGTCCTCATCTGTTCTCGACGATCGTGACAGAAGATCCCACCAAGACTGGACCAAGCAGCGTGTCCAGGAGCCATCGCCAGGGGAATCTCTAGTGGATCGCCTTTGCTACCTCGACTGGGCCAAGCCTAGTGAAGAGCAGAGAGGTTGGACTTTGGAGCAGTGGGGTGAGAGTCTGGCGAAAGGTTTGGAGACCTGGTCCACGGGTAGGAAGCAACCCCAAAATAAATTTAGGGGGGGGCACACGGCATGGGCGACTGGGCAGCAGGAGGCTGTCACAGGGCATTTAGGGAGCTTAGCAGAGGAGGCCGCCAGGTTACGGGGGCTACTGGTCAAAGAAGGGAAGGAAGGTGTGGAGGCACGGCGAGAGGTACTGGGGTGTGTTACCAGTCCGGTCCGGCCCGTTCCAGATCCCGGTGTAGGGCCAGTGGTGTGTGTCCCCAGTACGGTCCGGTCTGTTCCTGCTCCCCGCACCAAGCCTACGGTGCGCGTCGCCAGCCCAGCCCGGCCTGTTCCTGCCACTCGCACCAAGCCTACGGTGCGCGTCACAAGCTCGGCCCGGCCTGTTCCTGCTCCCCGCACCAAGCCTATGGTGCGCTTCGCCAGCCCGGTCCGGCCTGTTCCTGCTCCCCGCACCAAGCCTATGGTGCGCGTCGCCAGCCCGGTCCGGCCTGTTCCTGCCATTCGCACCAAGCCAGGGATGCAAGTCGTCAGCCCGGTTCAGCCCGTTCCTGCTCCACGCACTAAGCCAGGGGTGCGCATCGTCAGCCCGGTCCGGTCCGTTCCTGCTCCACGCACTAAGCCAGGGGTGCGCATTGTCAGCCCAGTCCGGTCCGTTCCTGCTCCACGCACCAAGCCAGGGGTGCGCATCGTCAGCCCGGTCCGGCCCGCTCCTGCTCCACGCACCAAGCCAGGGGTGCGCATCGTCAGCCCGGTCCGGCCCGCTCCTGCTTCCCGCACCAAGCCAATGGTGCGCGTCGCCAGCCCGGTTCGGCCCGCTCCTGCTCCTCACACCAAGCCAGTGGTGTGTGTCGTCAGTCCAGCACGGCCCGTGCCTGTTCTCCACACCAAGCCAGTGGTGGGCGTCGTCGGTCCGGCACGGCCCGTGCCTGTTCCACTGGTGCCTGGTCCGGCACCGGTCAGATGCGTTACGCCGGAGCTGGAGCAATCCGCTCCATCAGTGTGCAGTCCAGCTCCGGCCAGCGGGGCCAGACCGGACCAGGGGTACTTTGGGGGGTTGGAGAGGGAGTGGGGATCAGGCCCGGAGCCGGATCCGCCGCCAAGGCGGAGTGCCCACCCGGTCCCTCCCCTGTGGAATTTAGTTGGCACGGTCGGAGTCCGCGCCTTTAGGGGGGGGGGTACTGTCACGCCCTGGCTCTGGGGACACTGTTATGTTGAGCCAGGGTGTGTTAATCTATGTGTTGTGTTTCTATGTCGGGAGTTCTAGTTGTGTTGTTTCTATGTTGGCCAGAGTGACTCCCAATCAGAAGCAACGAGTGTCAGCTGTGGCTGGTTGTCTCTGATTGGGAGCCATATTTAAACTGTCTATTTGCCCTTTGTGTTTTGTGGGATCTTGTTCAAGTTGGTTTGTGTTTGACCGTTGACTGTCACGTTATCGTTTTTGTTGTTTTGGTCGTGTTCTCTAATAAAGAGTATGTTCGTCTGCAACGCTGCGCCTTGGTCCTCATCTGTTCCCGACGATCGTGACAGATACGGCCATGTGAATCGTGTCCAATACAACCCTATGCATCTGGTTGGTGCAAATATTGAAAATGGCCGCCAGGGGAGTAATGGACAAAATCTGTGATGGCACTATAGCCAAAAATACCTCTTTAGACATGCCCCAGCTGTGTGAAATTTGGTGGCTCTATCACAAAGTCCACCATTTCTCTTGTAGCTGCTGGACTATGGTCAAAATGGCCTCAATATGACCTGCATTAAGGTCTTAAGAGTATGTTATGATCCAAATTAATTTGTGTATTATCTGTGGGGTTTATTTAGTGGGTAGGTAACATTACAAACTCATTTTGATATTGTTTGGAATTATTTTACCCTATTTTCTTCTAACAGGAAATCCGAATGGCAGCCATCTTATTAAAATGGCCGCCCTGGTTGACTGTTTTTTGCTTCCCAGACTTCCTCTAATCTTAAAAAATTTCCTTAAGGTAGCTAGTATTAGTATAGCATGTTTGATACTTGTATTATAAAGTGGAACGATCTCAGGTATATTTGGTTCTTATCCACTGGAATAAAAGGCCAAAATCTATGGAGGACTAAAAGTGCCACAATTAAATAAATAAATACACCATTAAATAATTACTTAAATGTATCATTAATTAATTCAAATTAGAATTAAATACATAAATGTGTAATTAAATGTATCATTAATTAATTCAAATACCGATTCATTTTATGTAAAATACATATATAATTATTTCACTATTTACATTTACATTTCATGATCCTGCATTGCAGTGATTCATGAATTACTTAAAACTGTCAAACTGACCCATCAAAGTCAGTGGGCGGGGCTAACGCGAATCTAGTCTGATCCATTGCTTTGGTCTGAAGTAGAGTAGGCCAACCTGGATAGAGACAATGGAGGATCTCCGTGAACTTTCCAGGGAGTTGCCTAGAGACATTTTAAACTTAGCAGAGGATGTAGAAGCAGGACCTGCTGACCCAGAGCATGTAGCTAGTAAAGCAGAGGAACTTATTGAAGTTGTTGGAGTCATATCGACCACAGAGTGATTGCAAATCTAGAAGAAGTTGTCCACCGCTTCTCTGGTACCAGGGCACTTCAGGCCCAACACACACAGGGACCGGGGCGTTTGGCGTTTGACATACCGAGTGCAGTTCTGGAGCATCAACTTCTTTGTGGAGTTCCCGCAGTTCAAATTGCAGCGATGTTCGGTGTGTCAAAGAGGACCATCAGGAGGCGCATGCAACAATACAGTTTAAGGTATTTACACTAAATTCATGAGTTTTCTGTTTATGAATTGCTGCTCTCATACACTCGGAAAGAATATGACGTTTAAGGTAACATTACTTGATGTTGTGTTTTTCTTGTTTGTACAGAAAGACAGATCTCTATTCAGCTGTGAATGATGAGGAGTTAGACCGTATTGTAAGTGAAATTCACAGAAGTCATCCAAACACCGGCTACAAGCTAATGCGTGGTCACCTGAATGCAAGAGGTGTGCATGTTCCAAGTGAGTAGATAATAATATGGGCATTATTTAAATGTATTTTTAATTTGGAGCTCTGCCCCTTTGAAAGGTGAAGGAAGCCCGCTTATGGAAAGACATCGCCTCTGAGATGTAGAATGTGTAGAAGAAATGTGAAGAGAAACACACATTTCAGGACGGCTGACTTGTATCATCAGGATAGACATGTCCTGTGATTTTTAGCCTCCTGTTTAATAGAGGTGGAACAATATCTGACAGTAATATTCTCAGCTGTCCGGATGTGCCCCTGCTGTAAAGGGTATAATATAATCATAGAAAAGCAAAATATCATAGGAGGCAAAAAATCTCAGGTCATCTCTGTTCGAGCATGTGGTATCTATCTATCTATCTATCTATCTATCTATCTATCTATCTATCTATCTATCTATCTATCTATCTATCTATCTATCTATCTATCTATCTATCTATCTATCTATCTATCTATCTATCTATCTATCTATCTATCTATCTATATATGTGTGTATATATATGTATATGTGTATATATATGTATATGTGTATATATATGTATATATATGTGTGTATGTATATATATATATATATAAATATATATATATATATATATATATAAATATATGTATGTATGTATATATATGTATGTATATGTATGTATATGCATATAAATATATATATGTATGTATATGTATGTATGTATGTATGTGTATATATATATATGTATATGTATATATAATTTTTATATATGTGTATATATATGTGTATGTATATATATATATGTATGTATATGTACAATATCTGACAGTAAAGTACATTTTTGAAGCTGTGGTGGTTCTGTAATAGTTGACTGTTTTACACACATTATTTATTTTATTATGACACCACTATATCCTCAAAATAAGTAGCCAGTGAGTGTGTGGTTATTCATTTTAAATTCCTCCCCTCAGTCTCAAGACTGCAAGAGTCTTTACGCAGAGTCAATGCAGAGGGAGTCTACATGAGACGTCTGAGGCTGCGTGTATTAAGGCGACGGCAGTATTTTGTTCCTGGCCCAAACTCTTTGTGGCATATAGATGGCCACCATAAGCTTATCAGGTCAGTGATATTAGCAGATAAACAATGCATCTTTCTATATGTTTCATTACAATTGTTATACAATAAAGTTATATTTTTTCATGTGTTTGCAACAGGTGGAGATTTGTTGTCCACGGTGGGGTGGATGGATTCAGTCGTTTAGTGGTCTACCTGACTGTGGCCGGCAATAATAGAGCTCTTACGGTCTTACAGAGCTTTATCGCCGCTGTTGAGCAGTATGGGCTGCCATCAAGGGTACGGTCTGACAAAGGGGGGGAGAATGCAGATGTAGCAGAATTCATGATCAGAAGCAGAGGTACCGACAGGAATTCACACATCACAGGCAGAAGTGTCCACAATCAGCGGTAAAGAAATATGTTTGGCAACTAGGCTCACACAACTAACATACTAGTTGAATGTACTTTAGCATATGTCATAAATTAACAATTTCTCAATTTTATCCTAAACACAGAATAGAGAGGATGTGGAGAGATGTTTATGAACATGCCCTGGACCTCTTCTATCAGATCTTTACTTCATTGGAAGATCAGGAGACACTGAATCCAGACAATGAAGTCCATCTTTTCGCTCTGCACCGGATTTTCCTTCCACTGGTTCAGCAAAGCCTCGACTCTTTTCGAGATGCTTGGAACTTCCACGGTCTTAGAACTGAAAGGAATCAGTCACCACAGCAACTCTGGAGAAGTTACAGAGAGCAAGGCCCTGAGGAGGATCCTACTGAGGTTAACAATGAACTTTAAACACTTTCTTAAAATTGTTTCCCCAAAGGAATTATGGGAGAAAAAAATGGTGCTAAATGTGATACTTTAAATGAAACATTTACTATAGATTATTGTCTCTTTAAAATCTCCCGAGCTTTTAAAGATCAACCTGTGAGCTGTAGTTTCTACAGTGCATACTATGCAAAGCTGTATTATTTTAAAAAACTGAATAAGTAACATTTCATTTCTCACTGCCTTGGTGACCAAAAATAACAATCTTGTGTAAGGACATGTCAAACTAGTTTTAAGTACAAGACTGATTATGCTTGTCATCCATTCAGGTTCCTGAAGAATATGGGATCGATTGGAACGGACCTCACTGCCTTCATCGAGGCACTGTGTCAGTCCCCGAGGTTCAGCTGGCCCGTGAGCTCTCAGATGAAGAGGTTGCAATTTTGCCAGCTCCAGGAGTTTCTGTTACTGATGCACTTAGACTATATGTAGAGACTGTGGAAGTGTTATCAAGAATCTTAGACTGATGTCCAACCCATGTTTTTATTTGTTGTGTTAGAACAAGCAAGGAAAAACTGAAAGTTTACTTTCCTTTTAAAAGAAAGGAAAAAAAGCTGTTTCTTTGAAGCTTCCTGTCTCATTATGGTCCACAGAATGACTAACATGAATGCTGTACTGTTAGCACTGAAGGTGCAGAACAGTTTGATTTTAGTAAATGGAAGAAAAAAAAGTCAACTACTGCACAGTGTGTTAATGTTTTCAAAGACACTGAACTTGTGTCAATTCATCTGAACTGTGTATGCATTGACATTAGGGCTGGGCAATATGGAGAAAATCAAATATCACATTTTTTACCTAACACCTTGATGTCGATATTGCAACGATATTGTAAGGTTGACAATTGGTCCATTCACAAAATATCTTCCACATTTAGATTTCGGATAAATAACTATCATATTGTGGATATAATGACTAAGTGGTAAAAGGCAAATAATAGAACAGCTAGAACAGTCTGGTAAGTTCAGAAAATGACATCACTTTACTGTAATGCAGCCTTTGAAACCAGGAAAAGACTAAACTTACCATGTAACGATATTACACTTCTTCAAAATCTAATGGTGCTTTTCCATTACATGGTACCTACTCGCCTCGCCTCGCCTTTTTTGGTTTTCCATTACGAA
The DNA here is from genome assembly GCF_964263955.1 of Coregonus lavaretus. Taxonomy (NCBI): domain Eukaryota; kingdom Metazoa; phylum Chordata; class Actinopteri; order Salmoniformes; family Salmonidae; genus Coregonus; species Coregonus lavaretus. The sequence goes on from NC_140009.1 coordinate 29,016,386, forward strand.
AAAAAGTACCTGGTACCTGCTAACATATACTTTTTTTAGCACCTGCTCAGTCGAGGTTCCAAGCGAGCTGAGGCGAGCCGAGAAGGTGACGTGAAACCCTGCAGGCTGCTGATTGGTCGGAAAGAATTCCATTCTAAACAAACAACAACAATAAAGTTATCTATTACAGAGAGACATATTGTGAGTTGGCATGTTACCTGCATATACAGATATCCTCTCACTCTACAGAACAGGAGGAAAATTCTGTTCATTTCTGTCTCCCGAGTGGCGCAGTGGTCTAAGGCACTGCATCGCAGTGTTAACTGTGCCACCAGAGATCCTGGTTCGTATCCAGGCTCTGTCGCAGCCGGCCGCGACCGGGAGACCCATGGGGCGGCGCACAATTGGTCCAGCGTCGTCCAGGGTAGGGGAGGGAATGGCCGGCAGGGATGTAGCTCAGTTGATAGAGCATGGCGTTTGCAACGCCAGGGTTGTGGGTTTGATTCCCACGGGGGGCCAGTATAAAAAAAAAATAAAAAAATAAAAATAAAAAAAAAAGATCTATTCGCTAACTGTAAGTCGCTCTGGATAAGAGCGTCTGCTAAATGACTAAAATGTAATGTAAATGTACTGACAAAACGTGAGACCCAACATCTTCAGAACCTGTCACAACGCTGAGTTGACATAAAAACAGCACTACTAAACAACTACAACGAAATATCAGAAAAATAGAAAAACC